>NC_037675.1:11381711-11405193 GCF_003255815.1 Theropithecus gelada
AAAAAAAAAAAAAAAAAAAAAAAAAAATTAGTCCCTGGTGCCAAAAAGATTGGGGACCGAAATGAGAATTTCATCTTTCTTCTTTTTTCCTTTCCCTTCCTACCTTTTTCTTCCTCCCCCTTCTCCTCTTTGTCCTTCTTACCAAGGCCCTTTGAGGCCACAGGAACACAGCATACTCTATGCTTTCCCTCAGTGATGAGCCATATCCTGCCCCTGTCCCCGTCTCATCAGCTGTCTTTCCCAATCTCCTGTCTTAGGTGGACAATTGGCAATGGGTGGTGTGTGAGCTTGTCAGCTGGTACACTGGGATCTATATCCATACATATGCTCCTGCTACCGGCACCTCAACTTTGATTCTCTAGTTTAATAATATTTTCAATTTCTCATCAGCTATCCTCCTTTTTTTTTTTTGAGACGGAGTCTCACTCTGTTGCCTAGGCTGGAGTGCAGTGGCACGATCTTGGCTCACTGCAAGCTCTGCCTCCTGGGTTCACGCCATTCTCCTTACTCAGCCTCCTGAGTAGCTGGGACTACAGGCGCCTGCCACCATGCCTGTCTAATTTTTTTGTATTTTTTTTTTTTAGTATAGACAGGGTTTCACTGTGTTAGCCAGGATGATCTCGATCTCCTGACCTCGTGATCCGCCTGCCTCGGCCCCCCAAGTGCTGGGATTACAGGTGTGAGCCACTCCCCCGACCTTTTTTTTTTTTTTTTGGAATGGAGTCTTGGGCTGTTGCCCAGGCTGGAGTGCAGTGGTGCAATCTTGGCTCACTGCAAACTCCACCTCCCGGGTTCAAGTGATTTTCCTGCCTCAGCCTCCCAAGTAGCTGGAATTACACGCATGCACCACCACGCCAGACTAATTTTTGTACTTTTAATAGAGATAGGGTTTCACCATGTTGGCCAGGCTGGTGTCAAACTTCTGAAAGAAAGTGATCTACCTGCCTCGGCCTCCCAAAGTGCTGGTATTACAGGAGTGAACTACTGCACCCAGCCTAGCCTCACTTCTTTCCAGCAAGTCTGTGGGATTCCTTTCATTGAGGAATTTCACAGCAAAGTCCCCTTCACCTGATTGGGACATCTTTGATTACTCACTATGTTTTCACAGAACCTGGTCCTTCTCATTCCTTCATTCATAGACCTTATTTATACTTCTGTCTCCAATTATTTGTTTTCATAATGCACCAGACTTTCTCCAGTAGTACCTGGTACTTCACTGAACATCAAACTAATTCCTGTGAATTTCAAAAACAAAAACAGACTCTTTCTTTAAATTCCCTTCATTCTTTCCTCAACCTCCCCCCTCACTCCTGCTTTGTACTTTGTATCTAATAGTGGCTGTACCTTCTGGAACAGTTCTGAACTGTTTTATGCTATGCAGTGCAGAGAATGCACTTTCTTATAGTCTGAAGTTGCTGGCAGAGCAAAAAGAAACAAGAAACAAAAGCTGCATTTCAGGAACTTCATTTAGTGAAATACACTTCCTCTTGGTAGTTTGCCAGCTAGTTTCTTGAGTGGGAAATGATATTTTGAAAGTAAATGACTACCAGTCAGAGGGGAGGGGTTGGTAAAGGGAATCAGTATACTAAACCAGATGCCTGTTTCAGCTGATGTTGTCATTCATTATTAAACCATAGAAAAGAGATACATTCACTGGTAAATGCAACTTATTATTATTACAACTTTGTTGCCTGTTTTTCATGTAGAGGAGAATTTTTAAAAACTGCTTGATGATAAACGAATTACTGTAGATTACAAAGCCTCATAAAGTACATTAAAACAAATCTAATCATTTATAAGTCCACAAAATAAATCATAATTAAAACTTTTGTTTTGTGTAAGAACTAACACCTTGAGGTTATCTGTATGTTTCCTCACTTTATATTAAGGGATCTTTTTTTTCTTTTTTTTTTTTTTTGTAAAACAGAGTCTCGCTCTGTTGCCAGGCTGGAGTGCAGTGGCGTGTTCTCAGCTCACTGCAACCTCCGCCACCTGGGTTCAAGTGATTCTCCTGCCTTAGCCTCCCGAGTAGCTGGGACTACAGGGGTGCACCACCACACCCAGCTAATTTTTGTATTTTTAGTAGAGGTGGGTTTCACCATGTTGGCCAGGATAGTCTCCATCTCTTGACCTCGTGATCGGCCCGCCTTGGCCTCCCAAAGTGCTGGGATTATAGATGTGAGCCACCGTGACCGGTAATTTTTTTTCTTTTAATGTACTCCCTATGTTGCCCAGGCTGGAGTGCGGTGGCTATTCACAGGTGGGATCATAGCTCATTTCTGCCAAGAACTCCTGACCTCAAGAGATCCTCCTGCCTCAGCCTCCAGAGTAGCTGGGACTACAGGCATGTACCACTGCATGTGGCTATTAAGTGGTCTTTAAACCAGGTTTTTGTTGTTGTTGTTTTTTGAGTTGGAGTCTTGCTCTGTCATTCAGGCTGGAGTGCAGTGGCACGATCTTGGCTCACTGCAACCTCCGTCTCCTGGGTTCAAGCCATTCTGCCTCAGCCTCTTGAGTACCTGAGATTACAGGCGCCTGTCACCACGTCCAGCTAATTTTTGTATGTTTAGTAGAGATGGGGTTTCACCATATTGGCCAGGCTGGTCTCGAACTCCTGACCTCAAGTGATCCACCCACTTCGGCCTCCCAAAATGCTGGGATTACAGGCGTGAGCCAGAGCGCACAGTCCAAGGTATCTTAAATGAATTTAACTATTAAGGTTATGGGTGGATATATATGCATTAAAAGGGCACTTTGCATTTCTCTGAACTGTTTTTCAAATGTATGCCATCCATTTATATAACTTGTTTTTGAGAATTGTCTGGTAGAAATCTTTGCAGTTATCTATTGGGGTTTTTCTTACAGAACATTATGATCTCTTTAGATGTAAAAACTATTAATTCTGTTTCACATTAGCAATAAATAGTTCCCCTGGTCTATTGCTTGTCTTTTGAGTTTTGATTTAATTAGCTTATTTTTGGCCCAGAAGATTTATTTTCTTTCTCTTCTAAAACACAGCTCCAAACGGCCATTGAAAGATTTACATTTTTATCTGTTCAGTTCTATCCACTGAGTCATCCATAATTCATTTCATTGCCTTTGAGGCTAGAATAACCTACTTATCACATCTTTTCAAGAACTGTGTAGAGATGGAAGGAAAGTCCACCTTATGTTTATAGCCTGTCAACAAGGGAATTTTCTAAGCATTTATTTGTAGAAGTAGGTTGAGAATTTATTCTAGCGTTGGATCTGAGCTATCTCGACTTAAGAAGCATCTTAGACATCCTTCTTAGGATTTTGCCTTATTGATACAACTTCCAAGTGGATGCATATCATTTGGAGTTATCAAGTGCCATTATCTTTCTCTTTCTTTCTCTACTACTCAGAGTAAAAAATTGCTAAAGATTCTGTTTTTCTAGCCCCTTTATTAGTTCATTGCTAATCCCTTATTCAAACAACTCATTCTGTTCTTTTGACCACCATTAAGAATGAATCTGGTTGGGTCAGGTGGCTCATGCCTGTAATCATAGCAGTTTGGGAGGCCCAGCTAGGAGGACGGTTTGAGCCCAGGAAATGCAGACCCTCTCTCTATGGAAAAAAAGAGCAAATCTGACTGTTAGGGTTCTTTAGAGAAACAGAACCAATAAAATACACCCCCCACCAACACACATATATGTTTCATAGATATTTAAAGCATTGCTTATGTCAATCAATCTACTTAGAGAAGGGGGGTTATCTTAAAAAATTGATTCATATGATTGTGGGGGCTGGCAAGTTCAAAATGCATAGGGTGGGCCTGCAGGTTGCAAACTGAGGTACAATTTCTGTGTTAGTCCTGAAGCAGAATTCTTCCTCTTCCAGGAAGCCTCAGTTTTTGCTCTTCAGACCTGCAACTGATTCGATGAGCTATTACTGACTTTACTTAAAGTGAACTGACTGTGAATGTTAATTACGTCTACAAAATACCTTCACAGTAGCATCTAGACTAGTGTTTGAAAAACTACTGGTCACCATAGCCTAGCCAAGTTGAGACATGAAACTAACCTTCACCTAATCATCCCACTGGATTTTCTTTCCCATATCACACATCCAAGAAGGCACCTAGTCTTCTTTTCTTTTAAAGGCCCCTCTCAGCCCATGTTCCCATGGCCCTGAAAGTTTGTCTCTGAGTACGTAGTCTACTGGGTTTTGTTAAGTATATTGTAAGATGTTGACAGCATTCATTTGTGAGCGCAGTCCCTGCTGGAACGTTGCTGTGGCTAGTTCACTGGCTACACGAATACACTGCTCCAAAAGTTGGATTTCAGTTAATTTCATTCTAAGATTTAGAAATGCATTTTGTAGAGCTTTGACATTATGTTTATGGGAGCGTTTTAGATCTAATAGGCTCTAAGATAGGAGGAACTGCTGAATGTGTATTTAAAAGCACCCATCATCTGGCGGTGTTATGGAGGCCTGAGCTAAAACATCATGTTTGCGCCTTTTTAATCTTGGGAGAACAAGGCAGGACCTTGGAAAAGGAGGGCTGGAGGCATTCATTGGCCAGAATGCCACTAAATCAGAGGAAGAATATCATCAAGCTAGATATGAGAACCTGGAATGACAACTGCCCATGTACTGGGAGGGTGGGCGGTGGGAGCCATGTGATCAGAGCAATGGGGATGGAACCATTTAGGTAACCACTGCCGTGTTGGTAATGAAGTGCAGCTTATACACAAGTGTGACAGTTGAGTGAAACAAAGCACTCTACTCCACTGGCATTGGTGGTAAGGGGAGGGGACAGTCCTGCTTCCAGGTACTTTTCTGGGCAGACGTAAAGTTGGACGTGCTTTCCTCTCAGCCTATTCAGTAAGACAGGTCAGTTCTTGGGCTCCTAAAGACCCATTGTTGTGGGAATGAGAGTAGTCACAATCACCTTTCCTAAGTAATGAGTCCTCTGAGGTCCAGAGAGTGTAGGTCTTTCATTTGGACAATGCATTACAGTTATCTGGTAAGAAAAATGTATTCACAGATGTCTTGGGTTAAACTGTATCACTGCCACCCTCCCCCTGATATTTATATGTAGAAATCCTAACTCCCAGTGACCTCAGAATGTGACTTTCTTTGAAAATATTTGGAAATTGCAAATGTAGTTAGTTAAGATGAGGTCATACTGGAGTAGGGTGGACACCTACTCTGATATAACTGGGGTCCTTATCAAAAGGGGAAATTCGGACATAAACACTGCTCACAGAGATAATGCTTTGTAAAGAGGAAGGCAGAGATAGGGGTGACGCTTCTACAAATCAAGGAACACCAAAGACAGCAAACCACCAGAAGCGGCTGGGCACAGTGGTTCACGCCTGTAATCCCAGCACTTTGGGAGGCCAAGGCAGGCAAATCACCTGAGGTCAGGAGTTCGAGACCAGCCTGGCCAACATGATGAAAACCCGTCTCTACTAAAAATACAAACATCAGCCAGGGGTGGTGGCAGGAGCCTGTAATCCCAGCTACTTTGGAGTCTGAGGCAGGAGACTCGCTTGAACCCAGGAGGTGGAGGTTGTAGTAGGTCGAGATCGCGCCACTGCATTCCAGCCTGGGTGACAGAGCGAGACTGTCTCCAAAAACAACAACAACAACAACAAAAAACACCAGAAGCTAGGGGCAGAGGCAAGCAAACGACTCTTCCTCACAGCCTCAGAAGGAACCAACCCTGCCCACACACTGGTCACAGACTTCTGATCTTCAGAACTTCAAGATGATACATTTCCCTTGTTAAACCACTGCCTGTGGTACATTGCTACAATCACGCTAGGAAACTAATGAGACTTGAAAGTGTGTCCGGAATTGGTTCCTTCCGGTGGGTTCTTGGTCTCGCTGACTTGCGGACCCTTGTGGTGAGTGTTACACTACTTAAAGATGGTGTGTCCAGAACTTGTTCCTTTAGATGCTCAGATGTGTTCGGAATTTCTTCTTTCTGGTGGGTTCGAGGTCTTGCTGACTTCAGGAGTGAAACTGCAGACCTTCACAGTGCGTGTTACAGCTCTTAGAGGTGGCAGGTCCAGAGTTGTTTGTTCCTCCTGGTGGGTTCCTGGTCTGACTGACTTCAGGAGTGAAGCTGCGGGGTTGGTGGTCTGGCTGACTTCAGGAGGGAAGCTGTAGACCTTCATGGTAAGTGTTACAGCTCATAAAGGTAGTGCAGACCCAAAGAGTGAGCACCATTAAGACTTACTGCAGAAAGCAAAAAAACAAAGCTTCAACAGTCTGAGACCCAGTGGCCAGCTTTTATTCCCTTATTTGGCCCCACCCATGTCCTGCTGGTTGGTCCATTTTACAGAGTGCTGATTGGTGCATTTTTACAGAATGCTGATTGGTGTGTTTACAAACCTTTAGCTAGACACAGAGCGCTCATTGGTGTGTTTACAATCCTTTAGCTAGTGGGAAAAGTTCCAAGTCCCCCCTCCACCCAGGAAGTGCAGCTGGCTTTGCCTCTCAAAAGCATATATTAGTTTTTTTTTTTTTAAACTAAGGAAAAGGTTTTGGAAATTGATTCAACTTATGATTTTTAAGTAATAACTTTTTTTTTTTTTGCTTTGCTAATGAATAAACAGAAGTTTTTATGTAGTTATCGTGTAAAGAAACAACAGGCTCCTTAATGACATGGTTTGAAGATTTTTTTTTTTTTTTAGATGGAGTCTCACTCTGTTGCCCAGACTGGAGTGCAGTGGTGCAATCTCGGCTCACTGCAACTTTTGCCTCCCAGGTTCAAGCGATTCAGCCTTCCGAGTACCTGGGACTACAGTTGTGCACCACCATGCCTGGCTAATTTTTGTATTTTTAGTAGAGACGAGGTTTCACTATGTTGGCCAGGCTGGTCTTGAATTCCTGACCTCATGATCCACTTGCCTCAGCCTCCCAAAGTGCTCGGATGACAGGCGTGAGCCACCGTGCCTGGACTTGAAGATGTATTTTATCTTCCATTTGTCTGTATACCAAGTGAAGGTAACTAGATTACCCTTAGAAAATTTGAGAATTGCTGATTTAGAATCACAATCTAGGACTACTCAGAAGTTTCAGAGACCTCTGTAAAAGAAGCAGTAATCCAACATTCAAATTTCCCCCTAACTCATCCCCAGACTAAACTACGTTTATTTGGTCTTTATTTTATTTATTTATTTATTTGAGATGGAGTTTCCCTCTTGTTGCCCAGGCTGGTGTGCAATGGTGCGATCTTGGCTCACAGCAACCTCTGCCTCCTGTGTTCAAGTCATTCTCCTGCCTCAGCCTCCGGAGTAGGTGGGATTACAGGCATGCGACACCACGCCCAGCTAATTTTGTATTTTTAGTAGAGATGGGTTTTCTCCATTTTGGTCAGGTTGGTCTCGAACTCTGTACCTCAGGTGATCTGCCCGCCTTGGCCTCCCAAAGTGCTGGGATTACAGGCGTGAGCCACCGCGCCTGACCTGTTTGGTCTTTATTTTCATGAGCATTTTCTCCATAAAAGCTATTTTAAAAAGTTATAATTTCATTTGAATGAGCTGGAGAGGTTTGTTTTAATAAAGTTTTAAACAAATATGCTGGAATTTAACAGATTGGAAGAATAATCGTCTTTCCAAATGTTTAGCCCCACCATCAGGAGTTGTCCAGGACCCTTTTTCCTAGCTCTCTGGATACAGAAACATTTTTTAAAATGTGCCACTTCACAGAATACAAAAGACAGCCAACTCAAAGGAAGAGTTTCATGGTGAAATCTAATCATGGAAGGATTATAGTATCAGAGTAAGGATTGAAGCCCTGCTGGGTGCGGTGGTGCACACCTTTAGTCTGGGCTACTTGAGAGGCTGAGGCAGGAGGATCATTTGAGCCTAGCAGTTTGAATCCAGCGTAGGCAACATAGTGAGACCCTATGTCTACTTTTTTTTTTTAAAGTGAAGTCCTGTTGTGTAGATTTTGTCTTTATTTTGTTTGCTTTTGAAACAACCAATGGTCAATCATAAATAGTAAATCATAGGTATAAAAATGCTTTAACCAAAGGTAATTTGTTCTTTTCCTTAAAAAAAAAAAAAAATGGCCGGGCACAGTGGCTCATGCCTATATACCCAGCACTTTAGGAGATGGAGGCGGGCGGATCACGAGGTCAGGAGATCGAGACCATCCTGGCTAACACGGTGAAAACCCCTACTAAAAATACAAAAAAATTAGCCGGGCGTGGTGGTGGGCACCTGTAGTCCCACCTACGCGGGAGGCTGAGGCAGGAGAATGGCATGAACCTGGGAGGCGGAGGTTGCTGTGAGCCGAGATCGTGCCACTGCACTCCAGCCTGGGCAACAGAGCAAGACTCTGTCTCAACAAAACAAAACAAAAGAAAAAAACTTTATTATTTTTTTTTTATGGAGATGAGGTTTCGCCATGTTGCCCAGGCTGGTCTCAAATTCCCGGGCTCAAGTGATCCGCCTGCCTTGGCCTCCCAAAGCACTGTGATTACCAGCTTGAGCCACCAAGCCTGGACACCAAAGGTAATTTGAATCATTCAAAGCTACTTCGGAAATTTCCTATTCTGTTGTCTTTTAAAATACAAGGAAGGAATTTTGGTGACGAGTTTGAAAGCTAGTTTGATACCAGAAACAGGAAATCACTTCAGTTTGGATATTTATGACCTTAAAATAGAATAACATTACTGACAAATCTTACAGAAAGGGGACAAGGAAAAATACTTGTAGAGCTTTTCAAAGAGAATACATACCTTTAAAATTTTTTTATTACCTAATTAGATACACTACATACTGCTTTTAGTGAATTTTTTATAAAATAATTTCCATTCACAACAAACATTTTCTTTGTATAATAATTGCATTTCAAGCTCCTGAGGCAGCTCAGCCAACAGAGCCCCTGCCTCCCCTGGAGCTCCCACAGCCCTCCTCTCTGGTCTGTGTACGCCACAGGAACAATCTCCATGTGCTCCATTGAAGCAGTACCAGCAGGACACCTACAACTTGCCTTCCAGTTGCCTTATAAAAAGCCCCTCTTCCGCAGAGAGAAATCACTTCTACCCTGACTTTGTTTCAGCTTCATCTCTCTCAAAGCTAAACTGCAGAAAAACATCACCTGGGTTCCACCAATCCACCTCTGTTCTTTGCTCCCTTTCCCTCCCCTGCCCATAAAGATCATGCCACTGCACTCCAGCCTGGGCAGCAGAGCAAGACTCTGTCTCAGAAAAAGAAAAAAAAAAACAGATACACGGTAGCGCAACAATGTGAATGTACTGCATGCCACTGAAGTGTGCACTTAAAAATGGTGAAGATGGTAAATTTTATGTTGTGTGTGTTTTACCACCATTAGTGAAAAAAGCAGATACAGTTTCATACAAAGCAGTTGTGGCACATGTGTCTTATAGGGTCACAGATGGACCTTCCTCATATGCCTAAGTCACCTTGGGGGGAAATGCTCTACTTTGGTTTGCTTGATTTGACCTTCTGTGTTGATCCTGGGAAAATTATCTCCCTAGAGAGCGCAGTTGCCACTTGAAGAATGATCAGGAAGGTCAGTCACCATTTATATATGCCTGGTTCATAGAAAACACTCATGCTCACAAAATAGCACTGCAAATGTCCAATTGTCCATTTACACAAGAGAGCTAAATTCCCCCAAATTTAAGCCTTTGGAATGACCCTAGGTTCTTCCTAGTCATGAAAGTGTGGTCTCCTTCCAGAACCTAAAAGATCTACCTCCGTCCCTAGCCCTGTTGCCCAGGCCGAAGTGCAGTAGCATGATCATGGCTCACTGCAGCCTCGAACTCCTGGGCTCAAGATCTTCCCACCTCAGCCTCCTGAGTAGCTGGAATTACAGACACATGCTACCACGCCTGGCTACTTTTCTTATTTTTTGTAAAAATGGGGTCTTCCTATGTTGTCAAGGCTGGTCCTGAACTCCTGGGCTCAAGCAATATGCCTGCCTTAACCTCCCAAAATGCTGGGATTACAGGCATGAGCCACCGCACCCAGCCTTGGGCTGTTTTTGTTGTTGTTGTTTTCAGCTTTATTGAGATATAACTGACAAATATATTGTATAACCTAAAATGTGCAACATGACGATTTGATATACATATACATTGTGAAATGATTACCATGACCAAGTTAGTTAGCACATCCGTTAACCCACATCGTTCCTTTTTTTTTTTTTTCTTCACTCTCCCAGGCTTGAGACATTAGCTCTCTTGATTCTTCATCAAGGGAAAGAGGGGCTGCTCAGCCACACACCGACACTTCTATTCTTCTTCCTCCTCTGGTATTTAAAAACCTACCCCTGCTCTTGGAAACCAAGATCCAACAGAACTTTCTCATTTCCAGACCTCTCTTCTGTTCCTTTTTGGAGGCCGTGGTTTTTTGTTTTTATTTTTTGTTGTTCTTTTGTTTTGTTTTGTTTTTGAGACGGAGTCTCACTCTGTCGCCAGGTTGGAGTGCAGTGGCACAATCTCAGCTCACTGTAACCTCCGTCTCCCATCTCCCGGGTTCAAGCAATTCTCCTGCCTCAGCCTTTTGAGTAGCTGGGACTACAGGCATGCGCCACCACACCCAGCTAATTTTTGTATTTTTAGTAGAGACAGGGTTTCACCATGTTGGCCAGGATAGTCTTGATCTCCCGACCTCGTGATCCACCTGCCTCAGCCTCCCAAAGTAATGGGATTACAGGCATGAGCCACTGCGCCTGGCCAGCCACAGTTTTTTTTTTTTTTTTTTTTTTTTTTGAGACAGAGTCTCGCTCTGTTACCCAGGCTGGGGTGCAATGGCACAACCTCGGCTCACTGCAAGCTCCGCCTCCCGGATTCACGCCATTCTCCTGCCTCAGCCTCCTGAGTGGCTGGGAGTATAGGCGCCGGCCACCACGCCCAGCTAATTTTGTTTTTGTATTTTTAATGGAGATGGGATTTCACCGTGTTAGCCAGGATGGTCTCGATCTCCTGACCTTGTGATCTGCCCACCTTGGCCTCCCAAAGTGCTGGGATTACAGGCGTGAGCCACTCTGCCCAGCCAACACATTAACTTTAAAAATTTGACTTTTCGAAAGTATGGTTTAGGGAGACTGATTGCAGCCCTGCTATTCCCTGCAGATCATCTGCCTCTTCTCACCCAGGTCCTCACAGCTTCTCTAAGAAACTCCGCTAGAGAATGTCCTAGGGAACCCACCCTGATCTTTCTGCTTCTGGACCCCACAGTGACCTTATTAATGAGCCTCCGATTTCGATACTGAATCACATTCTGCTTTGTATTAGCCACAATCATTTAGTAAATGCCAATCTTGCTACCTTATCTAGATGGCAGATTATCTAGGGCAAGGTTCTTGTCACCTACTTGTTCTGTATTCTCAGTGCTTCTGTACAGTTGGGGCTGCCTCTGTGGCCTGGAAAGGAAAGCAGCAGGGCTGAGGGGTCAAAGAACACCAAGGCAAAAGGATAGAGTACCTGCCCTCAAAGTGCTCAGAGTCTAGTTGGACCGATAAGCATGATAGTATATCATTGGTTGTAAGCAACAGAAACCTGATGTGGTTGGAAACCAAAAAGAGATTTATTGAAAGAATATGGTCAGGTGCGGTGGCTCATGCCTGTAATCCCAGCACTTTGGGAGGCCGAGGCGGGTGGATCACGAGGTCAGGAGATCGAGACCATCCTGGCTAACACGGTGAAACCCCGTCTCTACTAAAAAAATACAAAAAAGGCCGGGCGCGGTGGCTCAAGCCTATAATCCCAGCACTTTGGGAGGCCGAGACGGGCGGATCACGAGGTCAGGAGATCGAGACCACCCTGGCTAACACGGTGAAACCCCGTCTCTACTAAAAATTACAAAAAACTAGCCGGGCGAGATGGCAGGCGCCTGTAGTCCCAGCTACTCGGGAGGCTGAGGCAGGAGAATGACGTAAACCCGGGAGGCGGAGCTTGCAGTGAGCTGAGATCCGGCCACTGCACCCCAGCCTGGGCGGCAGAGCGAGACTCCGTCTCAAAAAAAAAAAAAAAAAAAAAAAAACAAAAAAAAATTAGCGAGGCGTGCTGGCAGGCGCCTGTAGTCCCAGCTACTCGGGAGGCTGAGGCAGGATCTGGCCCTGGGAGGCGGAGCTTGCAGTAAGCCGAGATCGCACCACTGCACTCCAGCCTGGGCGACAGAGTGAGACTCTGCCAAAAACAAAGAAGAAAACAAAACAAAACAAAAAACACAAAAAACAGCCTGACCAACATGGAGAAACCCCATCTCTACTAAAAATACAAAATTAGCATGCTTGTAATCCCAGCTACTCCGGAGGCTGAGGCAGGAGAATCTCTTGAACCCGGGAGGCGGAGGTTGCGGTGAGCCGAGATTGCACCACTGCACTTCAGCCTGGGTGACAAGATGGAAACTCCGTCTCAAAAAAGAAAAAAAAAAAAAAAAGGCCGGGCGTGGTGGCTCACTTAATCCCAGCACTTTGGGAGGCCGAGGCGGGCGTATCACGAAGTCAGGAGATCGAAACCATCCTGGCTAACACAGTGAAACTCTGTCTCTACTAAAAATACAAAAAATTAGCCGGGCGTGGTGGCGGGCGCCTGTAGTCCCAGCTATCGGGAGGCTGAGGCAGGAGAACGGTGTGAACCCTGAAGGCGGAGCTTTCAGTGCGCGGAGATCGCACCACTGTGCTCCAGCCTGGGCGACAAAGCGAGACTCCATCAAAAAAAAAAAGAGAAAGAAAGAAAGAAGGAAAGAAAGAATATGTAGGAATGCACCTGATCCAAGGGAAGCCTGAAGGTCCAGACTCTAAAAAGACAAGAATGTGGAGGTGCTGAAAGTCTGGAGCTCCATCTCCTTAGAACATTGTTTCTGGGATGAATGAGTTACAGCCCTTTTCAATCTTTTAGGTATCTGCTCAGTATTCAACTGGGGTGGGGTAGGGGGTTAAAGAGATGTTGGTTGAAGGATACAACATTTCAGTTAGACATAGGGACTAATTCTCGAAGATTTATTGTACAACATGGTGACTATAATTAAGACCAATGTATTATATACTTGAAAATTGCTAAAAGACTAAATTTTAAATGTTCTCACCACATAAATATAAATATGTGAAGTAATGAATATGGTAATTAGCTTGATTTAGCAATCCCACAACGTATCTATATGTATATCAAAACATCATGTACACCACAAATATATAGATTTTTTTTTTTTTGGAAACAGAGTCTTGCTCTGTCGCCCAGGCTGGAGTGCAATGGCATGATCTCGGCTCACTGCAACCTCCACCTCCCAGGTTCAGGTGATTCTTCTGCCTCAGCCTCCCGAGTAGCTTGGACTACAGGTGCACCACCACACCCTAGCTAATTTTCTTAGTACAGACAGGGTTTCACCATGTTGGCCAGGTTGGTCTCAAACTCCTGACCTTGTGATCCGCTGGCCTTGGCCTCCTAAACTGCTGGGATTACAAGCATGAGCCACTGTGCCCGGCTCATAAATATATAGAATTTTTTTGTCAATGAAAAAAATTCAACAGAAAGAAAATTCCACTTCAACTATAGCAGAGTAAGAGCCTAACAGACTGTCCCCCCACCAAGATAAGTAGAGATGATGGGCAAAATGCAAAAGAAACCAACCAGTGTTTCTGGAGAGTTAACAAAAGTAGGCAGATTTTGAAGAGGATTTGAAACTTAAAGGAACTGATTCAAGATGGGTTTCCCTTTTTGTGTGTGATTTTGGCCAGAAAAAAGACTGTCATTTTGTGGAATAGGGTAGTTGTAACTTCAGGGGAAAGCCTACCAACTTTTTGGGCCAAGGAACCAGGGGACAAATCCCAAGGCCACCATGGCCATCAGAAAATGAAGGGGGAATCTCAGACCACAAAGAGTCAGAAAAGGGGAGCTCCCAAATCTATTTACAGTTTGCCCAAGTCTTAGGCTGACTACCGAACCATACTCAAGTGTAACAGATTCAAAACAACTTGCATTTATGGCTAAAAGAACAGAAGTGAGACTTGAACTACTGCCCACTGTGGGCAAGTCGGAATTTGCAGTTTGAATCTCTCCAAAGTAAGTGCCAGTTAAAACAAAATGAACAGTAATCTCTGGGGAGATATAACCAGGGTTTCCACAAAATAGCATCATAAATTCCAGGATACAATAACAATCACTCAACAGATGAAGAACTAGGAAAATGCAATCCATTCTCACAGAAAAAAGTCATCAATAGAGAACAATTCTGAGTGACTCCACATGTTGGAATTTTCAGACAAGAACCTTATAGCAGCCAATATAACCATGTTCCATTAAGTAAAGGAAACTATATTTGGAATGAATGAACACATAGAAAATCTCATCAGAGAAGTATGAAAAAGAGCTGGAAGAAATTTTATAATTGAAAATGTTTCTACACTACGGTCTGGGTGACAGAGTGAGATTCCATCTCGGCCGGGCGCGGTGGCTCAAGCCTGTAATCCCAGCACTTTGGGAGGCCGAGATGGGCGGATCACGAGGTCAGGAGATCGAGACCATCCTGGCTAACACGGTGAAACCCCGTCTCTACTAAGAAATACAAAAAATAGCCGGGCGAGGTGGCGGGCGCCTGTAGTCCCAGCTACTCGGGAGGCTGAGGCAGGAGAATGGCGTAAACCCGGGCGACAGAGCGAGACTCCGTCTCAAAAAAAAAAAAAAAAAAAAAAAAAAAAGAGATTCCATCTCAAAAAAATTTAAATAAATCAATGAAAAATTCACTGAATGGGGTTAATAGTAGGATGAAGATGACAGAGACTCAGCTAACTTGAAGATATAACAGTAGAGTATGCAATCTGAAAAATAAAGACCAAAAAATAGAAAAGGAAGCTGTAGAACAGTATCAATAAGTCTAAATACAGGTAATTGGAATCCCAAAAGGAAGGAAATTTTTATTTTATTTTTATTTTTTGAGACAGAGTCTCACTCCATCACCCAGGTTGGTATGAGGAAGGAAATGTTTTAAAGAAGGTAGAAAAAAACATTTGAACAAATAATGGCTTCTCAAATTTGGTAAAAGATATACAGTTGGCTAGGCACGGTGGCTCACACCTGTAATCCCGTCACTTTGGGAGGCTGAGGTGGGAGGATTGCTTGTGCTTGGGAGTTCGAGATCAGCCTAAACAACATAGCAAGATTCCTCCATCTCTACAAAAAAACTTAAGAATTAGCTGGTGTGGGCCAAGGGTGGTGGCTCACGCCTGTAATCCCAGCACTTTGAGAGGCTGAGGTAGGCAGATCACGAGGTCAGGAGATGGAGACCATCCTGGCTAACACGGGGAAACTCTGTTTCTACTAAAACTACAAAAAATTAGCCGGGCGTGGTGGTGGGTGCCTGTAGTCCCAGCTACTCGGGAGGCCAACGCAGGAGAATGGTGTGAACCCAGGAGATAGAGTTAGCAGTGAGCCGAGATCATGCCACTGTTCTCCAGCCTGGGCGACAGAGTGAGACTCCGTCTCAAAAAAAAAAAAAAAAAAAAAAAAAAAAATTTCAAAATGAATGATAATAAATACAGCATATAAAAAATATGGGGCTGGTTGTGATGGCTCATATTTGTAATCCCAGAACTTTAGGTGGCCAAGGTGGGAGTATCACTTGAGTCCAGGAGTTCGAGACCAGCCTGAGCGACATATTGAGATTTTGCCTCTACAAAAAAAAAAAAAAATTTAGGATGCATTCAAAGTAGTACTCACAGGGAAATTTATGCTTTAAGTGATTATATTAAAAAAGAAGAAAGGCCTAAAGCCAAGCGTGGTGGCTCATGTCTATAATCCCAGCACTTTGGGAGGCCGAGGTGGGCAGATCACTTTTGGTCAGGAGTTCGAGACCAGTCTGGCCAACGTGGCAAAACTCCATCTCTACTAAAAATACAAAAATTAGCTGGGGGTGGTAGTGCTTGCCTGTAGCCCCAGCTACTTAGGAGGCTGAGGCATGAGGATCTCTTGAACCCAGGAGGCAGAGGTTGCAGTGAGCCAAGATCGTGCCACTGCACTCCATCTAGCCTGAGTGACAGAGTGAGAGTCCATCTCAAAAAAAAAAAAAATGCTGAATTTTAGTCAGGTGTGGTGGCTCATGCCTGTAATCCCAGCACTTTGGGAGGCTGAGGCAGAAGGATCACAAGGTCAGGAGTCTGAGACCAGCCTGGCCAATATAGTGAAACTCCATCTCTAACTAAAAATACAAAAAAAAAAATTAGTCGGGCGTGGTGGTGGGCGCCTGTAGTCCCAGCTACTGGGAGGCTGAGGCAGGAGAATGGCGTGAACCCGGGAGGCGGAGCTTGCAGTGAGCTGAGATCGCGCCACAGCACTCCAGCCTGGGCGACAAAGCGAGACTCCATCTCAAAAAACAAAAACAAAAACAAAAACAAAAAATTAGGTGGACATGGTGGCAGGTGCCTGTAATCCCAGCTACTTGGGAGGCTGAGGCAGGAGAATCACTTGAGCCCGGGAGACAGAAGTTGCAGTGAGCTGAGATCATGCCACCTTGCCATTGCACTCCAGGCCAAGCAACATTGGGAGACTCTGTCTCAAAAAAAAAAAAAAAAAAAAAAAAAAATTAAAAAAAAAGAGGCCAGGCACAGTGGCTCACACCTGTAATCCCAGCACTTTGGGAAGCCAAGGCAGGCGGATCACAAGGTCAGGAGATCAAGACCATCCTGGCTAACACGGTGAAACCGCGTCTCTACTAAAAATACAAAAAAATTAGCCAGGCGTGGTGGCGGGTGCCTGTTGTCCCAGCTACTCGGGAGGCTGAGGCAGGAGAATGGCGTGAACCCAAGAGGCGGAGCTTGCAGTGAGCCGAGATTGCGCCACTGCACTCTAGGCTGGGTGACAGAGCGAGACTCTGTCTCAAAACAAAAAAAAGAAAAAAGAAGACGAAGAATGGCCTAAAATTAATGAGTGAAGTTTCTATCTTAAGAGCAATGTCAACCTAAGGAGGTACATAGAAGGAATAAAATAATAAGGATGGAGTAGTAATCAATGAAATAGAAAACAAACAAGAGAGACAATTAACAAAGTTAAACTTGGAGCCTTGAGAAGATCAACAAAGTTGATAAAACCCTAGCTAGACTGATCCATAAAAAAGATGTGAAACTATAAATGAAAGATGTGTCATCAGTACAGATTCTACAGACATTAAAAGCATAGTAAGATTCAACTGCAAGAAGGGAGAGAGAGGGAAGGATGACTGAGTAGCTAACTTTGATTCATGTGCTGGCATAGAGTGGGGAAATATGACTATCACTGAACAGTCTCCAAAGAGGCAGGATTTTCCCCATAGCAAATTCAAGTGAATGGATGCTTGAGTGGCCAATGCCTCAAATACCCACTACAGACATGCAAACTGGTAATGACATACACTGAAATAAAGTGAGAATAAAGGTATATACAAAGTGTATGTCTTTGACAACTGTGTTCTTTCACTCTTGAGGCAGAGTGTAGAGAAAAAGCTGACCTCAGGCTGGAGCAGGCAGTCTGTTTTAAAGGCAATGTGTGCAGTGAGCTGTGATCACATCACTACATTCAAGCATGGGTGACACAGCAAGACCCTGTCTCCAAAAATTAAAATTAAAATTAAAAAAATAAAGGCAAAGTGGAGCAGGTACTGACTGATGCAGGTACTTTGGACAATAATCACAAAGTATGTTATCTCAATGATGAGACAGTCTCACTCTGTCACCCAGGCTGGAGTGCAGTGGCATGATGTTGGCTCACTGCAACCTCAGCCTCCTGGGTTCAAGCAATCCTCCTCCCAAGTAGCTGAACTAACAAGCATACACCGCCATGCCTGGCTAATTTTTGTATTTTTAGTACAGACAGGGTTTCACCATCTTGGTCAGGCTGTTCTTGGACTCCTGACCTCAAGTGATCCACCTGCCTCAGCCTCCCAAAGTGCTGGGATTACAGGTATGAGCCACTGTCCCCAGCTTCAGTGATCCTTTCATTTTGCATTGTATATAGCACCTGCTTATGAAAGCAGCAAAAAGAAACCCCAAAATTCTAGGGTGAAGAAATATCAACACAGGAAAGTTGCAAAGAATTATATTACGTTCCATATATGCAGTTTAAAACTTTCTCCAAATATTTCAAAAGGCTTTGGAACACTGGTTCATAAACTTTGAAAACCTTTGGTCATTTTAAATAAACCAAAGAAGGAAAACCAGATTGCCTCCAAAAGTAAACTTTTTACCACTGTTGATCTTAACTGCTATGACAAAAAAAAAAAAAATTACCTAAAATAGGTAACAAGAATAACACTGTTTAGTTTTTGTCTTTGTTTTTGTTCTTGTTTTTTGAGACAGAGTCTTGCTCTGTCGGCCAGGTTGGAGCACAGTGGCACGATCTGTGCTCACTGAAGCTCCGCCTCCCGGGTTCACACCATTCTCCTGCCTCAACCTCCCGAGTAGCTGGGACTACAGGTGCCCCCAACCATGCCCAGCAATTTTTTTTGTATTTTTAGTAGAGATGGGGTTTCACCGTGTTAGCCAGGATGGTCTCGATCTCCTGACCTCGTGATCCGCCCGCCTTGGCCTCCCAAAGTGCTGGGATTGCAGGTGTGAGCCACCATGAAGAATAACACTGTTTTAATGAAAGACCAGTGAAATATCACAAATAAATTACGTAATTGTGCAAGAAACAAGTAAATTAATGCTACAAGAAGGCTTTAGGAGGATCCCTAATGACCACTCCACAATTTATTTTATTAAATTTATGTATTAATTTTATTAATACATAAAATTATTATTTTATTTTATTTAGAGACAGAGTCTTACTCTGTTACCCAGAGTGATCTCGGTTCACTGGCATGATCTCGACTCACTGCAACTTCTCTCTCCCGGGTTCAAGTGATTTTCCTGCCTCAGCCTCCTAAGTAGCTGGGATCATAGGTATGTGCTACCATACCTGGCTAATTTTTGTATTTTTAGTAGAGATGGGGTTTCGCCATGTTGGCCATGCTGGTCTCGAATCCCTGACCTCAGGTGATCCACCCAACTCGGCTGGAATTACAGGCATGAGCCACCATGCCCAGCCCACAATCTGTACTTTAAAACTTGATATAGTGTGAGTATAATAATTATACAAAAGTAATGACATTGTTAAGAAACAAATGGAGGAGGTGTTGGCCCACTTAAAGTTATGCTTATTTCCTGGGCAAAAGCCTACAATCTGGAAATAGTTAGTTCAGGCCTGAAATACATCAGCTGTGCTCACTGGTCATATAAACTTTGTTTTTTTGTTTATTTGAGACAGAATCTCTCTATGTCACCCAGGCTGGAGTGCAGTGGCATGATCTCGGCTCACTGCAGCCTTCACCTCCCAGGTTCAACTGATTTTCCTGCTTCAGCCTTCTGAGTAGCTGGGATCACAGGCACCCATCACCACACCTGCCTAATTTTTGTATTTTTAGTAGAGACAGGGTTTCACCATGTTGACCCTGCTGGTCTTGAACTCCTGGCCTCAAATGATCTGCCCACCTTGGCCTCCTAAAGTGCTGGGATTACATGTGTGAGCCAGTGTGCCTGGTCAGGTCATAAAAAGTTTGTAAAGGATATTGCCTTAGGCCATGCTTGCCTTGTTATAAAGGAATACATGAGACTGGGTAATTTAGAAAGTAAAGAAGTTTAATTGGCTCACAGTTCTGCAGGCTGTACAATCATGGCACCAGCATCTAGTTGGCTTCTGGGGAGGCCTCAAGGAGCTTTTATTCATGGTGGAATGTGAAGCAGGAGCAGGCCCATCCCATGGCCAGAGCAGGAAGAAGAGGGAGAGTTGGAGGAGAGGTACCACACACTTCCAAACAACCAGATCTCCTGAGAACTCTCTCACCATTGCAAGGACAGCACCAAGTCATGAGAGATCCACCCCCATGATCCAATCACCTCCCACCAGGCCCCACCTCCAAAACTGGGCGTTGCAATTCAACATGAGATTTAGAGGGTTCAGGATCTAAAAAATATATCAGCTATAGTATAATCTCTCTCTCTCAATAAAATCTCTCTCTCTCTCTCTTCGGGTATATATCCCATTTCTGTGTCACAGAGAGGTGGAAGTAGTGGTCAGGGCCACTGTGCTAGCATAGACTTGCTCCAGCATCAGTCAGTACCGTGGAGCTGCATAGATCTGGGTGTGTTGGTTGTCCTAGGGTTTCTGGTTTCTGAACATTACCATCCCGTCTGATTCAGGAGCTCACAGATCAAGCTGGATTTGCTAATCCCTGCTCAAAGAGTAAGCTGGAAGAAAAACTATTGCTAATTATTATCTCCTTTTTCATATATGGCACAATGTTCTTTTAAAAATGTTCTTTCCTGCATTATCTCATTTGACCCTCATATTTAACTGCCCTGCAAAGAAAATGGGGCAGATATAATCATCCATACTGTATGACTGGGAGTTGTGAAGGTGAGGCTCAGGGAGTCCAAGTCTCTAAGCTTGTAAATGGCAGAGCTGAAGTCAGAACCAAAGCTCGTGGTTACCAGAGTCCCCTTTCTCTGATTCTATAGATACTAGCAGGGCTGGGATTAGGATGAAGCAAGTGAGGCACCAGAAAACTCAATAATCAAAACAAATAATATTTGCATGTAATATTTTTAAAGGTTAAAATAATGTCAATATATCTCTGATGAACAAAATATCACATTTTAATTTTATTTATTTATTATTATTACTATTTTTTGAGATGGAGTCTCGCTCTGTATCCCAGGCTGGAGTGCAATGGAGCGATCTCAGCTCACTGTAACCTCTGCCTCCCGGGTTCAAGTGATCCTCCTGCTTCAATCTCCCGAGTAGCTGGGATTACAGGCGTGCACCACCACGCCGGACTAATTTTTGTATTTTTAGTAGAGACAGGGTTACGCCATGTTGGTCAGGCTGGTCTCAAACTCCTGACCCCGTGATCTGCCCGTCTCAGCCTCACAAAGTGTTGGGATTACAGGTGTGAGCCAGTGCGCCCGGCCTTACTTATATTTTTTGAGACAGGGTCTCACTCTGTCACCCAGGGTGGAGCACCATGGCACAATCAGGGTTCACTGCAGCTTTGACCTCCCAGGCTCAAGTGATCCTCCTGCCTCAGATCTCCCTGAATAGCTGGAACTACAGGTGCACACCACCAGGCCGGGATAATTTTTTGTATTTTTAGTAGAGATGGGGTTTCGCCATGTTGGCCAGGCTGATCTTGAACACCTGGACCCAAGTGATCCGCCAGCCTTGTCCTCCCAAAGTGCTGGGATTACAGGTGTGAGCCACAGTGCCCAGCCAAACATTTTAAATTAAAGACCCATGGCTTGCTTGTTTTGTGACCCTGCAATATTTTGCAACAGGAACAGTCCTTTCCAGTTAGCCTGTAGTTTCCAGGCCATGCAGTCCATCTCATTTGCTGCCAAGTGGGTTTTTGAGGGTTGACAATGTTGTACAAATAGATTGGACAATGTGGAGGTTTCTATATAATCTTTTTATTTTATTTTATTTTTTAAAAGAGATGGAGTCTCGCTCTGTCACTTAGGCTGGAGTGAAGTGGCGTGATCATAGCTCACTGCAACTTCGAATTCCTGGGCTCAGGCGATCCTCCCAACTCAGCCCCGGGAGTCCTGGGACTACAGGCACATGCCTCTACACCTGGCTAATTTTTAAATGTTTTTTGTAGGAATGGGTCTCATTGTATTGCCCAGGTATTATCATAGTGCACCACAGCCTTGAACTGCTGGGCTTAAGTGATCCTCCACCTCAGCTTCCCATGTAGTTGGGACTACAGGGGCATGCCACCACGTGTGGCCATCTAGTCATGTGTTTTCATGGGGTCAGAACAGGCTGGGGTCAGACAGCCAGGGAATGGCCGAGTCAGGTTTGGATCCCAAAGCTGATGGTGCCAAGGTCCTTGCGCTTGACTTGTTGCTACCACTCTCTGTCTTCCTAGTGCCTACACCTAGTAAGGAGAAGGCACTTGTAAATGAATCACTGTACTGCAAACTGAAAATAGTAAGAGCCCAAGTAAAGTACCAAAGAGTTCTCAGGATTGAGATACTTCTGGCTGGCTGGTTAGGGGCTATTACATAACATGCCAGCATTCCAGAGATTCTATCAGAGTGCCAAGGGCAAAATCTATTTTTTGATCACTGACATACAGGGTGTATCCTACTTTTTAGGAGCTCTCATAAATGGAAGCCTATATTTACATAAAAAATACCTTAAATTGTGATTTACTTTGGTGAAACCATGTTGAAGCCCATTCAATATCAAGTTCTCCTAATTTATTTAATGGAATTTGATGTACAATTGGGTATTTTAATGGCCTGTTGGATAATTTTGATATAGTAAACATTCCCTCAGTTATCTGAGCATCTACAGCTGTGCATTAGTAAACAAAATAAATCTAAGCCAAGGTCTCTACCTCCAGTAAAGCCAGGTTGAGTCTTCTTAGGGAGATACAGTCCTTGTACTCAAATAGATAATAATTTATGATAAGAAACAATTTCTTAGAAATAGCATAGGCGTTAACTGGTAGAAATCCTAAGGAGGGAAAGTAATCACTTTGGAAGACAGAAATTCGAACAGTTTGCATGAACTGGCCCTGTGGGATGGGCACAGAGCTGGAGATGTGAGCAGTGCACATTTGAGGGCTGTGGGGAGGGCTGTGCAAACTTGGGGGGCAGTCGTGTGCATTAAGCTGGTAAAGCACCAATTAAAGACGTAAAGGACGCCTTAGCGTAGATAGTTGTAAACCGATAAGACTTTTTAGGAAGCCCTTCAAGAACAGCGCCTGGAAACCATCTTCATATAGAGACTCAGAGGGAAACCAGAAGGCAATCAGGAAGATGAGTGGAAAAGAAAGGGCTAAAGGTGTCAGAGGAAAGCTGGGACCATGCAATATCAGGAAGGTGCTGAGAGCTACAAGAGGTGAGAGGTTACTGTTAGGTGCAAGAGAAACGTCAAAGAGGAGAGAAACATTTGAGATCGTCGGTCGCATTTTTAGCAGGATGTGGCAGTGGGGTGGGGATTCCACCTGATAGCCTGATAGTGTGGCTTCACAAAGATTGTACAGGACGATTTGTCTGATGTTGAACA
Source organism: Theropithecus gelada (assembly GCF_003255815.1). NCBI lineage: Eukaryota > Metazoa > Chordata > Mammalia > Primates > Cercopithecidae > Theropithecus > Theropithecus gelada. The sequence goes on from NC_037675.1 coordinate 11,404,747, forward strand.
TGCTCTTGATCCTGAAGTCTTTGAGCCAACAGATAAAATACAACCCCATTCTAGTTTATCTCAGTAGCGTGTGCCTTATAATAAAATCTGGAATATCTTAGAAAGGATACTTTGAAAACTAGCTACATTAACTGCTCTCAGGGAGCGGTGCTGGATGGAAGAAAATAGAGGTGAGAGAGGCTCTTCATCCTTTTGCACCTTTTGAATTTTGAACCAGGTGCTATTTAAAAAATTAAAAATTACAAAAAGTCAAAGAATAAAATACATGTGTGGTAAAAAAAAAAAAAAGAAATAGGAATAAATATTTAAGAGTACCATCTTCACAGGCTACTCCAGTGACAAACAAGGAAAGAAGCAAACCCTTATGCATTTTTCTTTTCTTCTTTATTTATCACGAGATATCTGCAGGCAACCTGTATGCAATTTTTTTTTTTTTTTTTTTTTTTT
>NC_037675.1:11410189-11414009 GCF_003255815.1 Theropithecus gelada
TTTAAAAAAAAAAAAAAAAAAAAAAATTCAGGCCATTTGTTATTTCTGTTATGGAGCTGTAGGAATTCTTCCTATATTTTATTTGTTTATTTATTTATTTAGAGATGGAATCTCACTCTGTCGTCCAGGTTGGAGTGCAGTGACGTGATCTCAGCTCACTGTAGCCTCTGCTTCCTAAGTTCAAGCAATTCTCCTGCCTCAGCTTCCCTAGTAGCTGGGTCTACAGGTGTGAGCCACTATGCCCAGATAATTTTTGTATTTTTAGTAGAGATAGGGTTCCACCATGATGTTGGCCAGGCTGATCTCCAACTCCTGGCCTCAAGTGATCCACTCACCTCGGCCTCCCAAAATGTTGGGATGACAGGCGTGAGCCATTGGGCCTGGTTTTCCCTATATTTTGAAAATTAACCCCTTATCAGATATATGCAAATATTTTCTTCTGTTCTGTAGATTGCCCTTCCTTCCTTCCCTCCCTTCCTCCATCCCTCCCTCCCTTCCTTACTTCCTTTCTTGACAGTCTTGCTGTGTTGCCCAGGCTGAAGTGCAGTGGCGTGATCTTAGCTCTGCAAACTCTGCCCCCTGGGTTCAAGCCATTCTCTTGCCTCAGCACCCAACTTGCTGTGATTACAGGTATGTGCCACCATGCCTGCACGCCTGTCTAATTTTTGTATTTTTAGTAGAGGCGGGGTTTCACCATGTCGGCCACGCTGGTCTCAAATTCCTGGCTTCAAGCAATCCTCCCACCTCAGCCGGGCATGGTGGCATGCGCCTGTAATCCCAGCTACTCAGGAGGTTGAGTCAGGAGAATTGCTTGAATGGGGGAGGTGGAGGCTGCGGTGAGCAGAGATCGCACCACTGCACTCCAGCCTGAGTGACAGAGCAAGACTCCGTCTCAGCTTTGAGTGTGGGATTGGGCCTTGTATTAGCTCCAAAGAAGAGCCCAACACAAAGATTTACATGGCGGTAGCTCATTTGGGAATTGATACAAGGAAGCAGAAATAGGGGGAGGGACTGAGGCAGTGAAAAAGGACAGAGAGAAAGTCAATACAATGCTGTGTTACTTAGTTGGCCACCATTTTAGGTGACTTGTGCTGCATTCCATGGGATATTTTGAGTCTTATGAAATGTGTCTCAGAATTGTCCACTTGGGATGACAGAGGAAAACATTTATCCTCAAAGGTGGCCCCAGAGATGTTCCCTAAATGCCTAAGTTGCACGTGCCTAAATGCTGATGCTGAGTGGTTCTGCAGGCCCACACAATGTCAGAGAAGCTTTGGGATTCAGGGCTGAGAGGAGACTTTCCTTTGCCTTTCAAAGCTGTAAAGAACTTGATGGAAAGGTGGCTGCAGATATTGGTGGAGTAAGAGGTCAGACCAAAAGGATTAGAAGCAGTGCACAGAATGTGTCTGATACATTGATCCTGAGCTTCACTGAGGGGTGACCTTGTTCAACCATTTGTTTGGAAAATGCCAGTGTTAGACTCTGTGCATCATTCCTCTAGGCTGATAATATTCCTCGGAGAAAAGTCTTCTGGCTGGGCGTGGTGGCTCACGTCTATAATCCCAGCACTTCGGGAAGCCAGGCATGTGGATCACGAGGTCAGGAGTTTGAGACCAAACTGGCCAACATGGTGAAACCCTGTCTCTACTAAAAATACAAACATTAGCTGGGCGTGGTGGTGCGCACCTATCATCCCAGCTACTTGGGAGGCTGAGACAGGATAATCGCTGGAACCCAGGAGGCAGAGGTTGCAGTGCGCCAAGATCACGCCAGTGCACTCCAGCCTGGGCAACAGAGCAAGACTATCTCAAAAAAAAAAAAAAAGTCTTCCACTCTCCTACCCGGAAGACAGAAGGCACTTTGCCAGCAATCTGAGAGCCAGATGGGGCAAGACGGCTGGAGTCTCTGCATTCACTGTGTATCTGGCCTCTGGACCTCCCCATTTCCATATTTCCTGTGCCCTCAGCAAGCCTGATATCCTCCAAGTCAGAGACTTTCTAGAAGATAAACCTCCAGTTTTTTTTTGCTGGAAGGACAGAGGGGATCTAGGGATCTCACTGCTCCTTAAATTGCTCTCGCTGATTTCTCCTTATTTTAGCCTTCTCCTCCACCCTCAGTCCCGACGGTCCCTGGTTCTGGCAGTTTCTGAGCCTTTTGAGGTTTTTCCAGTGTAAGTTGGGTTGGATCTCAGCTTTCTCATGTCTGCTAAATCAGTTACCACTCATCCATCTATTTTTCAGCTTCTAAAATTGTGTTGCTCTTTTCTCCTCTCCTGTTCTCCTTTCCTTATGGTTTTACGACTTAAAAAAAGAAAGAAAAGGAATAGAAAAGAAAATCTGTTTAGTGCAGTTTTGGGATAGGGCAAAATTAGTAGCATGCATACTATCTGCCATCTTAGCCTGGAATCCACCCATAGATATACACATAGCTAGCTGCCTCCTTTGTGCCCTTCCTGCCTCAACTTAAACATTGCCTCCTCAGATCAGTCTTCCCTGACCACTCAACCAAAATTTGGCTCCCATCATCACAGCACTTATTACTACTGGGTCTTTTCTTTTCTTTTTTGAGATCGAGTCTTATTCTGTTGCCTAAGCTGGAGTGCAGTAGTGTGATCTGGCTCATTGCAACTTCCACCTCCCAGGTTCAAGTGATTCTTCTGTCTCAGGCTCCTTAGTAGCTGGGACTACAGACATGCGCCACCACGCCCAGCTATGGGCATTTTCTTGTGTATTGCCTTTCCCCCCCTCTAGAATATAACCCCATGAGAACAGGTACTCCATCTCTTTTGTCCATGCTACACGCTCAGCTCCTAAAATAGTACCTGGCATATTAAAGAAACTCAATAATTGTGCTTGGCAATGATATTTTGAGAATGAAATGATCTTCAGCGCTGTGTGTGACATACCCTGGGCAAAGCAAAGAAAGACAACCACTCGTGAAGAAGGAACAGTGGGTATACAGAGCGTAAGACAGAGCCTGCGTGCAAGTTCTGCAGAGTATGAGGAGCAAGAGAAGCTGCAAAGAGCAGGAGCAGAACAGCAGCAATCTGGAAACGCCTGCACTTGACAACCGTGTCCTTGGCTTGAGTCAAGGTCATCCTAGGTTTCTGCTGAACCTCCAAGATAAGCTCCACTGACAATCTAAAGGAGACACTCCAGAGCAAAAGGGGACAGGGAGGAAGGGAAACAGGGGGAAAGGCAGACCTTGCTGGTGTCTCTGCCTCTTCTTTAATTGCTGTTACAGTAGTAGAAGGCAGAAGAAGGAAAATAAACCTGTGAAGCTTCGGGGAAGCAGGGAGGACAGTGGAAAGCCCTGTTCTATTGCTGAGCTGTGTGAGGTCATGTGACATTTGGAGTGGAAGCTACTGCCTCCCCTTCTATGTACCAGGAGTCCTTATTATCAGACAGGTGCACCTTAGATGACATTCACAGCCCTGGAAGTACTGAGCCTCCTGTGACCTTCACTTCATTAAAAAAAATTACAACTGTTTACTGTAACTAATTCACACAATGCAGATTCTTGTGAAGTAAATAAAAAAGTTAACCTTCCTTTCCAGTAGTGTCAACTTTTAGCTCAACAGATTGTTTAGTTTCTTTCCTTCTTTCTTTCTATCTTGGCTTCCCTCCTAAAGATCAGCACTTTGGGAGGTTGAGGTGGGAGTGTTGCTTGAGGCCAGCAGTTTGTGATGAGCCTGAGCAACAAAGCAAGACTTTGTCTCTACAGTGAAAAAAAAAAAAAAAAAAAAAAAAAAAAAAAAACCAAGGAAGGGGGGGCAAGCCTGGAAGCCCAGCCACTTGGGGGGGCGGGGGGGGAGGAAGGG